>NC_057799.1:449325290-449334770 GCF_018294505.1 Triticum aestivum | reverse complement strand
TTCCTGTTCCCCCGACCGGGTCGGAACAGGGGAGCGTCGCCGCCGAACTCCCTCGCCGGCGGTGAACCCCGCGAGAGGATAAGGGCGCCAGCGGCCCCCCGCTCCCTCGGGCCTCTCTCCCACTCGCCCCCGCTCTCCCTCGGCCTCTGCGCCTTCTCCCCCGCCAGATCCCCCTCCCTCTCCCCTCCGTTCCCCTCTGCCCGAGCGCGCTCGCCGCCGTTCACCGTAGTTCCCGCGGCCACCGTGCCCAGATCGCCCCGACGACGTGCCCGAACGACTCCCCGCCGTCGACTACGCCGACTGCGCCATCGGGAACGAGCCGAGCGCCACTACATCGACCTCCCCGAGCTCGTCTTCCCCGCACGGCCGCCGTCGATCGTCGCCGACTCCGGCTACCCCGCGCCCTCCCCGAGCTCGCTGCCACTCCCTACGGCTCCGCTGTGAGCTCCTCTACCTCCTCCCCCTCTCTGCTAGCTCGCCCGCGCTCCCTAGCTTCTTCCCCGCGCGCGCCCGAACGCCACGCCGCGGAGCTCGCCGCCGGCGTGTCTCCGGTGACCAAATGGTCACGGGCGTTGGCCCGCTAGCCCGACCGCACCATGCCGCACCCGCCTAGCTAGCTAGTTCGGCCGTTCGCGCGCTCTAGCGTAGCTCCCGTCGGGCACTCGTAGCTCCTCGCCGCCGGCGAGCCCGTAGCGGTCGACCCCGTCCGTTCCAGCCCCTCCGACCACCGCCGTTGGACGCGCGACGTCGAGCCGCGTCGAACGCGCCCAGCCCCGCCCCCGCAAACCCACAGTGGGTGAAACCCGCGCCCCTCCCGCGCGCGCCGCCGTGCGTTTTGGTCGCCGGCGATACTCCGGCGCCGGCCGCCGACGTGGCACACCTGGGGCCACCCCTGGGTCACTGCCAGTGGCCCCCACGGGCCCAGTTGACTGGGTTGACCCAGTCAACTGCTGACTGGGCAGGCCCAGTCACTGACATGCGGGCCCCGCCGCAAAAATTAAAAAGAAAAGAAAAAGAAAATGTTTTATAAATAAAAATAATTAGTTTAATTAATCTCTCACTGACAGGTGGGCCTAGTAGTTAATTAGCTAAAAAACTAATTAGTTAATCCTCTGTTAACCCACTGTCTATGACAGGTGGGTCCCCCTTGTCAGTTTGACCAGTCAACCCGGACTGTTAACCGCTGACGTCACTCCTACGTCATGCTGACGTCATATCCCTTTTTCTGTTAATTAAGTAATTCCAGAAATTCAAATAAACTTTGAAAATTCATATCTTTTAAACCGTAACTCGGATGAAAATGTTTTCTATATGAAAGTTGCTCAGAACGACGAGACGAATCCGAATACGCAGTCCGTTCATCCACCGCACCTCCCTAACCTATCGAACTAGCAACTTTCCCCCTCCGATCCGTCTGTCCGAAAACGCAAAACATCGGGAATACTTTCCCGGATGTTCCCCCCCTTCACCGGTACCACCTACTGTCGCGTTAGGACACCCCTAGCACCGCTCATTGTCATGTCACGCATCGTCATGCTTATGTTTGCATTGTATTTACTGTTTCTTCCCCCTCTTCTCTCCGGTAGACTACGAGACCGACACTGCTGCTGCCCAGTTCGACTACGGAGTCGACGACCCCTCCTACTTGCCAGAGCAAGCAGGCAAGCCCCCCCCTTGATCACCAGATATCGCCTACTCTCCTCTATACTGCTTGCATTAGAGTAGTGTAGCATGTTACTGCTTTTCGATATCCTATTCTGATGCATAGCCTATCCTTGCTACTACTGTTGATACCTTTACCTGCAATCCTACATGCTTAGTATAGGATGCTAGATTTCCATCAGTGGCCCTACATTCTTGTCCGTCTGCTGTGCTACACTATCGGGCCGTGATCACCTGGGCGGTGATCGCGGGTATATACTTATATACTATATACATGACACATGTGATGACTAAAGTCGGGTCGGCTCGTAGGAGTACCCGCAAGTGGATCTTTGTGGCGGAGCGACAGGGCAGGTTGAGACCGCCTAGGTAAGAGGTGGGCCTGGCCCTGGTCGGCATTCGCGGATACTTAACACGCTTAACGAGATCTTGGTATTTGATCTGAGTCTGGCCATTTGGTCTATACGCACTAGCCATCTACGCGGGAGTAGTTATGGGTATCCCGATGTCGTTGTATCAGCCGAAGCTCTTTTGACGTCAGCGACTAAGTGGCGCGCGCCGTGTTGGACCGCTTTGACGTAACCGCCGTGATCGTGTGGGTTGCTAGGTCTGCTCGCGGCCGCGTTCGCAACGTGCAGGTGTGCATAGGGCGATGGGCCCAGACCCCTGCGCGCATAGGTTTAGACCGGCGTGCTGACCTCTCTGTTGAGCCTAGGTGGGGCTGTGACGTGTTGATCTTACGAGGCCGGGCATGACCCAGAAAAGTGTGTCCGGCCAATTGGGATCGAGCGTGTTGGGTTATGTGGTGCACCCCTGCAGGGAACTTTATCTATTCGAATAGCCGTGTCACTCGGTAAAAGGACGACCCGGAGTTGTACCTTGAGCTTATGACAACTAGAACTGGATACTGAATAAAATACACCCTTCCAAGTGCCAGATACAACCCGGTGATCGCTCTCTAACAGGGTGACGAGGAGGGGATCGCCGGGTAGGATTATGCTATGCGATGCTACTTGGAGGACTTCAATCTTCTCTCTTCTACATGCTGCAAGATGGAGATGTCCAGAAGCGTAGTCTTCGCCAGGGCTAGCTATCCCCCTCTTATTCCGGCATTCTGCAGTTCAGTCCACTGATATGCCTCTTTACACATATACCCATGCATATGTAGTGTAGCTCCTTGCTTGCGAGTACTTTGGATGAGTACTCACGGTTGCTTTTCTCCCTCCTTTCCCCTTTCTATACCGGATTGTCGCAACCAGATGCTGGAGTTCAGGAGCCAGACGCCACCGTCGACGACGACTCCCACGGCACTGGAGGTGCCTACTACTACGTGCAGGCCGCTGACGACGACCAGGAGTAGTTAGGAGGTCCCAGGCAGGAGGCCTTGCCTTTTCGATCGTTGCTACTTTTGTGCTAGCCTTCTTAAGGCAAACTTGTTTAACTTATGTCTGTACTCAGACATTGTTGCTTCCGCTGACTCGTCTGTGATCGAGCACTTGTATTCGAGCCCTCGAGGCCCCTGGCTTGTATTATGATGCTTGTATGACTTAATTATGTTGTAGAGTTGTGTTGTGATATCTTCCCGTGAGTCCCTGACCTTGATCGTACACATTTGCGTGCATGATTAGTGTACGGTCAAATCGGGGGCGTCACAAGTTGGTATCAGAGCCGACTGCCTGTAGGAACCCCCCTTCCACACTCCTTGGCCGAAGTCGAGTCTAGTCATTGCAAAGCTTTTACTAACATGGCTGTGCGGCTTACGGGCCCACGTCGCCATTGGGTGGTACTAGGATCTTTTACTCCTCGACCTTTACTCTGGGACTCTGAACTCTCTTCTACTCGGGTTAAATGACTTTACTAACTCTAACACTAGGATCCCGTGACCACATTCACCCCAAAGATGGATAAGCCATAGTTGTTTCTTAGAATAGTATTTTGAACAATTCACACACTGTCAATTGACTCCTTTGAAACGTCTTTGCTTTCAGATGGAACCCTCGAGGCAGGTTGTTCGCCACACGATGGCCATTGGTGCCTCGGGATCACCTGCGGTGCTAGCTGAGATGATGACCTATCTGGGTTATCGCTGGCACCCTGAGTTCACAGTCTACGAGGAGTACCAGGACTTTAACCAGGAGCAGTACCGTGCCATCGTCCACCTCTACTCTCGGGAGTACGACTCCACTACTATGCTGCACACCGCACATGGTGTTGGTGTGACCATCGATATGGCTGTCCACGATGCAGCCTATGCTGCTCTGACACGTCTTCGTGGAGAGTATCGGGAGTTGGACACCTCCCCTTTCAGGCACATTGCTATCGCCTCTGATGTTGGTGCGGAGGGATACTATACTGCTGCCTACTCCACTGTCACCCGAGAGCCCTTCTACCATCAGCACCTGGTTCTGCATGCTGATGGACTGGATCGAGCTAACCGAGCTCTTCGCCACGAGATGTACACCACCCGTCAGCACCTTTACCGTGCTCTGACACTGCTGCACCCCTTTGTCCGGTCTGGACAGGTACCGCGTACTGCGATCTACCCAGCCAGGACCGTGATGCCCCACGGTGTTGGTTGGCCAGAGGTGGGAGGCTACTCTCCCGCACTTGGACCTTTTCTGCCACCTGAGCACTGGGCTCTACACTTGAGTATCCGCGTCCCCCAGTCTGCTGACGTGGAGAGCTATCCGTTGCCTCACTACCAGCTGTCGGGCTACGATTACCTCCACAGTACCTCTTGGGACTGATGTAGACTTGATTGTAGTATTAGTTTCAGTCGCCGCGAGCCTGTGTGCCGCCTATGATGTTTTAGTCTATGTACTGAACTCTGTGTACTGAACTCTATGCATGACCCCTTTTGTAAGCTATGCCGACTACTATGTAGTAGCTATCGTGCTCCTTTCATTATGCATGTTTCATCATGAATGATTCTTGTCATTGCCAATTTTCTCAATGCTGAACTACCCCTGTTATATATTAGCAGGATGGTTAGACCAGGTGGTCGTGGTCGTGGTGGCGATGCCCCACCACCACCTGAGTACATGGCTGGTATGATCCAACAGTTTGAACTGAACCGCCAATTCATGGAAAATATGATGGCTCAGTTTCCTCGCCCCAATATGAACCAACAGCCAGCTCAAGTGACTCTTCAAGATTTCATACGCCTCAACCCAACCATCTACCGCAGCTCAACTCAGCCTCTGGATGCTGATGACTGGCTCCGTGACATCACCTATGAGATGGAGTCTGCTGATGTAGCCCCTGCCAGCTATGTCACCTTTGCTTCCTTCTTCTTGAAGGGACCCGCAGCTCAATGGTGGGACAGCCACAGGCGTACTCTGCCAGCTGGAACAATCATCACCTGGCCAGACTTCCAAGCAGCTTTCCGTGCCCGCTTCATTCCTCAGGGAGTCATGGACCGGAAGAAGCGTGAGTTCCGCAACCTCACCCAAGGCAACAAAACTGTTGAAGCTTATCAGCGGGAGTTTCTGGACTTGTCCCGCTATGCTGAAGAAGACATTGCAACTGATGCACGCAGACAGGAGAAGTTCCGTGATGGCCTTCAAGCTGACATCAAGCTCGCACTTCTAGTGCATGACTTTGCTGATTTCACCACCTTGGTGAACAAGGCCATCAATGTTGAAACTGGTCTGCAGGAATACCAGAGCTCTCAGAGGCGCAACCGTGACACGGGCTCATCTTCGGGCTCGCCCTCACAGAAGCGTAAGATATGGATCCCGAACATCATGTATCGTCCAAATGCACCTGCTCCCAGGAAATCTTATGCTGCACCGCGTCTGCCTCCTCCACCATCTAAGCAGTCAAAGCTACCAGCTCCCCCACATGGGGCTCTTGTTCCCACTCCCGATAATGGTCTGTGCTTCAAGTGTGGTCAACCGGGTCACTTTGCCAGGAACTGCTATCAGAATCAGAATCAACTGGCCCTTCCAGCAGCTGGCCGTGGTAACAACCAGCCCCGCAACAACAATGCTAAGTCTCAAGGTCGTGCTCATGCCAACCACGTTGATCTCAGCGAAGCTCAAGACCAGCCTGCTACTGTGATGGGTACACTCCTCGTAAATTCAGTACTAGCATCCGTTTTATTTGATACAGGAGCATCCCACTCATTCATTTCAGCAGAATTTGCATTCCTGCATGGCATTAATCACGAAGAGATAAACACTCCGCTAGTGGTACACACCCCTGCGGGCCAATGTCAAACCTCTATGGTTAGTCGCGATGTTACTGTTGAAATTGAAGGACTGGAATTTCTTGTCTCTCCCATCGTACTGAAGTCCTGTAGCATTGATCTCATTCTGGGAATGAATTGGTTAAAAGCGCATACTGCTTCAATCGTTTGCACCACTAAGACCGTCCATCTGCTACACCCTTCAGATGAGATAGTTACTTACCAAGCCCATCTGGTGCAAAATGCCGAGGCAAGGCTCTATGCATTGAATGCATTGAACGCTGCACCACTCGAGGGCATTGAAAACATTCCCGTCATGCGTGAATTCCTCGACGTCTTTCCTGAAGAACTTCCGGGGATTCCCCCTGCTAGAGCTGTCGAATTCATCATCGACTAGAAACCAGGCACCACTCCTATAGCCAAGCGACCCTACAAAATGCCGCCGCATGAACTCCTTGAGCTTAAGGAGGAAATCGACAAGTCTCTTCGCAAAGGATTCATTCGCCCAAGTTGCTCTCCTTGGGGAGCACCTTCTCTCTTTGTCAAGAAGAAGGATGGGACAAACCGATTAGTTCAAGACTACCGTCCTATAAACCAAGCTACCATTCAGAATAAATACCCTCTTCCTCGGATCAATGATCTGTATGATCAACTGGCGGGTTCGTCAGTGTTCTCTAAGCTCGACTTGAGGTTGGGCTACCACCAGATCCGTGTTCGCGAAGAGGATATCCCAAAGACCGCCTTCGTGACTCGCTATGGTTCATACGAGTACACCGTCATGTCTTTCGGTTTAACCAATGCTCCAGCCACCTTCTCTCGTCTGATGAACTACATATTCATGGATTACCTTGACAAGTTCGTCGTGGTTTATCTGGATGATATCCTGATATTTTCCAAGAACGAAGAAGAACATGCTGAACATCTTCGTCTTGTGCTGGAAAAGCTACGAGAACATCAACTATATGCCAAGTTCTCTAAATGTGAATTTTGGCTACCCGAAGTAACCTATCTCGGGCATGTCATCTCTAAGGATGGTATTGCCGTCAACCCCGAGCGAGTTCAGGCTATTCTTGATTGGACTCCTCCCAAGAACGTTAAGCAAGTCAGAAGTTTTCTCGGTCTCGCCAGCTATTGCCGTCGATTTGTCGAGAACTTCTCTAAGATCGCCAGGCCTCTGACTACCCTGTTGCATAAGGGTGTCAAGTTCCAATGGACAGACAAATGTCAGGAAAGTTTCCAAGCACTCAAAGACAAGTTGACTTCTGCCCCAGTTCTAGCTCCACCTGATACTAAGAAGGACTTCGTCATCTATTGCGACGCTTCCCGTCAAGGATTAGGCTGTGTCCTAATGCAAGACCGCAAAGTGATTGCTTATGCCTCTCGACAATTGCGCCCTCACGAAGAGAACTACCCAGTTCACGACCTCGAACTTGCTGCTGTCATTCATGCGCTGAAGCAGTGGCGACATTACCTTCTCGGTAATCGTTGTGAGATCTTCACCGACCACCAAAGTCTGAAGTATCTGTTTACTCAACCAGATCTGAACCTCCGTCAGCAGAGATGGATGGAGCTTGTTGCAGACTTTGACTTGGGTATTTCCTATACGCCAGGCAAGGCTAATGTAATGGCTGATGCCTTGAGCCGCAAGTCTTACTGCAACCACCTCCAGGTTCATAAAGTTCAGCCCTCGCTTGTTGAAGAATTCAGGAAGCTGAACCTCCATATTGTTCCTCCGGGTGCACTCGCTCCCCCTCCTAAGGAATTTGGCAAGGTGAACCTCCACGTTGTTACCCAGGGTTCCCTCAATACCCTAGTTGCTAAACCAGATCTCGAGGACAGCATCAAAAGGCTACAGAAGTATGACTCTGAAGCCTACAAGATTAAGCGCTACCTCGCAGAAGGAAAGCCCTCATTCTTCACCATTTCTGAAGATGGCACCCTATACTTCAAGGGCCGCCTAGTGGTGCCATGTACAGAGAAAAACCTGGATATGACACAGGAAGTTATGAAAGAAGCTCATGATACGCCTCTAAGTATCCATCCGGGTAGTACAAAGATGTACCAAGACATCCGTCAAAGATTCTGGTGGACTAATATGAAGCAAGACATTGCTCGTTATGTTGCTGAGTGTGACGTTTGCCGTCGTATCAAAGCAGAACATCAAAGGCCTGCTGGAACTCTGCAACCTATCTCTATTCCTGAATGGAAATGGGACCATGTTGAGATGGACTTCGTCACTGGATTTCCCAAATCGCGGAAAGGTAATGATGCTATTCTTGTCGTCATTGACCGGCTTTCCAAAGTTGCACATTTTCTGGCGGTCAAAGAAACGATCACTGCTAGCCAGTTGGCAACGCTCTATATGTCCAGGATTGTTTCACTCCACGGTATTCCATTGGTTATCAGTTCAGACCGTGGCAGCTTATTCACTTCAAGATTCTGGGCAAGTTTCCAAGAAGCTATGGGCACTCATCTGTCATTTAGTACTGCGTTTCATCCTCAATCGCAAGGACAAGTTGAACGCGTCAATCAAGTTCTCGAAGACATGCTTCGAGCTTGCGTTATTTCCTTCGGCAAGAAATGGGAGGAATCTCTCCCGTATGCTGTGTTCTCTTATAATAATAGCTATCAAGCTAGTCTGAAGATGGCCCCCTTCGAAGTGTTATATGGACGAAAGTGCCGAACCCCTCTGAACTGGTCAGAAACTGGGGAACGTCCACTCTTCGGTCCGGATATTATCCAAGATGCCGAAGAACAAGTCCGCATTATTCGCGAGAATCTCAAGACTGCTCAGTCACGTCAGAAGAGTCAGTATGACCGTCATCATAAAGACATGGTCTATCAACCTGGCGAAAAGGCTTATCTTCGAGTCACACCTATGAAGGGTGCTCACCGCTTCGGGATCAAGGGCAAACTAGCTCCTCGCTATATTGGCCCATTCACAATACTCGAAAGGCGTGGAAAAGTGGCATACCAACTGGAGCTACCGCCGAACCTTTCTCAGGTTCACGATGTGTTCCATGTGTCACAGCTCCGCCGTTGCTTCAAGGATCCAATCCGAGCTGTGGATCATGAAGTGCTCGAATTGCAGCAAGACCTCTCCTATAAGGAGCATCCGGTCCGCATTCTCGACCAAGCTGAACGCCGCACACGTCAGAAGGCGATCAAGTTTCTCAAAGTCCAGTGGTCGCACCATTCTGAAGATGAGGCCACTTGGGAACGAGAGGATCGTCTGCGCGAAGAATACCCCGCACTGTTTCCATCTACCTCCTAAATCTCGGGACGAGATTTCTTGTAGTGGAGGAGATTTGTAACACCCTCAGAATCATGCTACAGTAACCCCCTGTGATTAAGCTAATCATATTGCTAAACAGGGCTAGATCACATTTGAACCACACCCTTGTCAAACTCCTAGTTCAAACTTCAATTAAAATTAAAAGTGGAAAATAAAAGTTTTCAAAAATTCAAACAAAAATGTTCAGTGGGTTCTAAATAATACACTGGTAATTATGGTGGAGAAATCACATTTTTATAAAATGTCTAAATACTTTTAAATGAAATAAAACAAAAAAAAGGAAATAAAAAAATAAGAGAAAACAGAAAACAAAACAGTCAAAATAAAAAAAAGA
>NC_057799.1:449301391-449324618 GCF_018294505.1 Triticum aestivum | reverse complement strand
TCCCCTCCGTTCCCCTCTGCCCGAGCACGCTCGCCGCCGTTCACCGTAGTTCCCGCGGCCACCGTGCCCAGATCGCCCCGACGACGTGCCCGAACGACTCCCCGCCGTCGACTACGCCGACTGCGCCATCAGGAACGAGCCGAGCGCCACTACATCGACCTCCCCGAGCTCGTCTTCCCCGCACGGCCGCCGTCGATCGTCGCCGACTCCGGCTACCCCGCGCCCTCCCCGAGCTCGCTGCCACTCCCTACGGCTCCGCTGTGAGCTCCTCTACCTCCTCCCCCTCTCCGCTAGCTCGCCCGCGCTCCCTAGCTTCTTCCCCGCGCGCGCCCGAACGCCACGCCGCGGAGCTCGCCGCCGGCGTGTCTCCGGTGACCAAATGGTCACGGGCGTTGGCCCGCTAGCCCGACCGCACCATGCCGCACCCGCCTAGCTAGCTAGTTCGGCCGTTCGCGCGCTCTAGCGTAGCTCCCGTCGGGCACCCGTAGCTCCTCGCCGCCGGCGAGCCCGTAGCGGTCGACCCCGTCCGTTCCAGCCCCTCCGACCACCGCCGTTGGACGCGCGACGTCGAGCCGCGTCGAACGCGCCCAGCCCCGCCCCCGCAAACCCACAGTGGGTGAAACCCGCGCCCCTCCCGCGCGCGCCGCCGTGCGTTTTGGTCGCCGGCGATACTCCGGCGCCGGCCGCCGACGTGGCACACCTGGGGCCACCCCTGGGTCACTGCGAGTGGCCCCCACGGGCCCAGTTGACTGGGTTGACCCAGTCAACTGCTGACTGGGCAGGCCCAGTCACTGACATGCGGGCCCCGCCGCAAAAATTAAAAAGAAAAGAAAAAGAAAATGTTTTATAAATAAAAATAATTAGTTTAATTAATCTCTCACTGACAGGTGGGCCTAGTAGTTAATTAGCTAAAAAACTAATTAGTTAATCCTCTGTTAACCCACTGTCTATGACAGGTGGGTCCCCCTTGTCAGTTTGACCAGTCAACCCGGACTGTTAACCGCTGACGTCACTCCTACGTCATGCTGACGTCATATCCCTTTTTCTGTTAATTAAGTAATTCCAGAAATTCAAATAAACTTTGAAAATTCATATCTATTAAACCGTAACTCGGATGAAAATGTTTTCTATATGAAAGTTGCTCAGAACGACGAGACGAATCCGAATACGCAGTCCGTTCATCCACCGCACCTCCCTAACCTATCGAACTAGCAACTTTCCCCCTCCGATCCATCTGTCCGAAAACGCAAAACATCGGGAATACTTTCCCGGATGTTCCCCCCCTCACCGGTACCACCTACTGTCGCGTTAGGACACCCCTAGCACCGCTCATTGTCATGTCACGCATCATCATGCTTCTGTTTGCATTGTATTTACTGTTTCTTCCCCCTCTTCTCTCCGGTAGACTACGAGACCGACACTGCTGCTGCCCAGTTCGACTACGGAGTCGACGACCCCTCCTACTTGCCAGAGCAACCAGGCAAGCCCCCCCCTTGATCACCAGATATCGCCTACTCTCCTCTATACTGCTTGCATTAGAGTAGTGTAGCATGTTACTGCTTTTCGATATCCTATTCTGATGCATAGCCTATCCTTGCTACTACTGTTGATACCTTTACCTGCAATCCTACATGCTTAGTATAGGATGCTAGATTTCCATCAGTGGCCCTACATTCTTGTCCGTCTGCTGTGCTACACTATCGGGCCGTGATCACCTGGGCGGTGATCGCGGGTATATACTTATATACTATATACATGACACATGTGATGACTAAAGTCGGGTCGGCTCGTAGGAGTACCCGCAAGTGGATCTTTGTGGCGGAGCGACAGGGCAGGTTGAGACCGCCTAGGTAAGAGGTGGGCCTGGCCCTGGTCGGCGTTCGCGGATACTTAACACGCTTAAAGAGATCTTGGTATTTGATCTGAGTCTGGCCATTTGGTCTATACGCACTAGCCATCTACGCGGGAGTAGTTATGGGTATCCCGACGTCGTTGTATCAGCCGAAGCTCTTTTGACGTCAGCAACTGAGTGGCGCGCGCCGTGTTGGACCGCTTTGACGTAACCGCCGTGATCGTGTGGGTTGCTAGGTCTGCTCGCGGCCGCGTTCGCAACGTGCAGGTGTGCATAGGGCGATGGGCCCAGACCCCTGCGCGCATAGGTTTAGACCGGCGTGCTGACCTCTCTGTTGAGCCTAGGTGGGGCTGTGACGTGTTGATCTTACGAGGCCGGGCATGACCCAGAAAAGTGTGTCCGGCCAATTGGGATCGAGCGTGTTGGGTTATGTGGTGCACCCCTGCAGGGAACTTTATCTATTCGAATAGCCGTGTCACTCGGTAAAAGGACGACCCGGAGTTGTACCTTGAGCTTATGACAACTAGAACTGGATACTGAATAAAATACACCCTTCCAAGTGCCAGATACAACCCGGTGATCGCTCTCTAACAGGGTGACGAGGAGGGGATCGCCGGGTAGGATTATGCTATGCGATGCTACTTGGAGGACTTCAATCTTCTCTCTTCTACATGCTGCAAGATGGAGATGTCCAGAAGCGTAGTCTTCGCCAGGGCTAGCTATCCCCCTCTTATTCCGGCATTCTGCAGTTCAGTCCACTGATATGCCTCTTTACACATATACCCATGCATATGTAGTGTAGCTCCTTGCTTGCGAGTACTTTGGATGAGTACTCACGGTTGCTTTTCTCCCTCCTTTCCCCTTTCTATACCGGATTGTCGCAACCAGATGCTGGAGTTCAGGAGCCAGACGCCACCGTCGACGACGACTCCCACGGCACTGGAGGTGCCTACTACTACGTGCAGGCCGCTGACGACGACCAGGAGTAGTTAGGAGGTCCCAGGCAGGAGGCCTTGCCTTTTCGATCGTTGCTACTTTTGTGCTAGCCTTCTTAAGGCAAACTTGTTTAACTTATGTCTGTACTCAGACATTGTTGCTTCCGCTGACTCGTCTGTGATCGAGCACTTGTATTCGAGCCCTCGAGGCCCCTGGCTTGTATTATGATGCTTGTATGACTTAATTATGTTGTAGAGTTGTGTTGTGATATCTTCCCGTGAGTCCCTGACCTTGATCGTACACATTTGCGTGCATGATTAGTGTACGGTCAAATCGGGGGCGTCACATTTCGCCTCCCAACCTTTTACCTCAAGGGTAATGTCAACAATAATAGTTCATGCTAACTTACATCCAATTAGATATATATACATCAGGATCTTTCCAACATATTGTGCTTGCCAAAGGATAAAATGTAAAAAGGAAAGGTGAAGATCACCATGACTCTTGCATGAGGTAGAAGATAAAAGTAAAAGATAGGCCCTTCACAGAGGGAAGCAGAGGTTGTCATGCGCTTTCAAGGTTGGATGCACAAAATCTTAATGCGAAAGAACGTCACTTTATATTGTCACTTGTGACATGGACCTTTATTATGCACTCCGTTGCTTTTATTTCTTACACATCACAAGATCGTGTAAAGCTTATTTTCTCCCACACTAATAAGTCATACATATTTAGAGAGCAATTTTTATTGCTTGCACCACTGACGACTTACTTGAAGGATCTTACTCAATCCATAGGTAGGTATGGTGGACTCTCATGGCAAAACTGAGTTTAAGGGTATTTGGAAGCACAAGTAGTATCTCTACTTGGTGCAAAGAATTTGGCTAGCATGAGGGAGAAAGGCAAGCTCAACATGTTTGATGATCCATGACAATATACTTTATTTCAGATGTAAGAAAACATAACCCATTACGCTGTCTTCCTTGTCCAACATCAACTCTTTAGCATGTCATATTTTAATGAGTGCTCACAATCATAAAAGATGTCCAAGATAGTATATTTATATGTGAAATCTCTCTTCCTTTATTACTTCCTATTAATTGCAACGATGACCAAAGCTATGTTTGTCAACTCTCAACAACTTTTAGTCATCATACTCTTTCTATGTGAAGTCATTACTCTTCATAAGATCAATATGATCTCTTTTTATTCTTTGTTTTTCTTTTATTCCCTCAAGATCATAGCAAGATAATCAAGCCCTTGACTCAACACTAATCTTTATTATATAGCTCACGGACTCGATTACATAGAGGGATCATAAAGCAAAACTCAAAACTAGATCATACCAAAACTTTATTCTACTAGATCAAGATATTACTAAAAGGATCAAACTAAGAAAAATTGTAAAGATAGAGATGTGATGGTGATACGATACCGGGGCACCTGCCCCAAGCTTGGCAGTTGCCAAGGGGAGTGCCCATACCCATGTGATTAGATCTCCTTTGCCGAATGTGGTGATGGGGATAATTGTGCCTTCAGCTTCTTCATATTATAATTGAGAAGAGCAATTTCCTCTTTTAAATCATCGACCTCCGACTCCAGCTTCAAGATCTTGTCACATAAATCTCCTTTGCTTTTCTGCCGAAAACAAGACGGGATAGATCGATTGTTAGATAGT
The DNA here is from genome assembly GCF_018294505.1 of Triticum aestivum. NCBI lineage: Eukaryota > Viridiplantae > Streptophyta > Magnoliopsida > Poales > Poaceae > Triticum > Triticum aestivum. Next base: position 449,320,152 of record NC_057799.1, on the reverse strand, counting down.
TTAACTCTCTTAGGGAGACTAGATTTCTTGAACTTCACGTGCATATCCCCAGGTTGAGGTAGAGGGACATCCTCCTCCTCCGAACTTGAATCGTAGATCCTGATCAAATGAGCATCCTCCTCCTCATCCGTAGTTCGACTACAAGGAGATAGATCCCCATAGGTCTTTGGGTCAGCAATGAGGTGTGAGACATAGCACTCTCCGTCGGAATCCTGAGATGCCATCTTCCTCTAATCTGCGACAGAGCCAGCACGAAACAAAGACAGAGGATATTTGCGTGATAGGGTGGTCAAAACTTTCGGGAGATTATATAATGAAATTTTACCGACCGAAAGAAGTATCGTGCAAGCAAACGGAGTCCGGAGAGCACACGAGCTGCCCACGAGGCAGGGGCGCGCCCTCCACCCTCGTGGAGGCCTCGTGTCCTTCCCGGACTGCTTCTTATTTTTCTATTTTTCTAAATATTCCAAAACGGAGAAAAGTTGCCATTAGAACTATTTTGGAGTCGGTTTACTTACCGTACCACGTACCTATTCCTTTTCGGAGTCTGAAACGTTCTGGAAAGTGTCCCTCATGTATTCCTCCGGGGTTACGGTTTCAATAACATTAGTTTCAACATTTATAGGATTACCTGAGATATAATGTTTGATTCTTTGACCGTTCACCACCTTCGGATTTGTGCCTTCGAAGTTGTTGATTTTTATGGCACCGGAACGATAGACCTCCTCGATAACGTAAGGACCTTCCCATTTAGAGAGAAGTTTTCCTGCAAAAAATATTAAACGAGAGTTGTATAATAATACATAATCACCTACATTAAACTCACACTTTTGTATCCTTTTGTCATGCCATCTTTTAACTTTTTCTTTAAACAATTTGGCATTCTCATAGGATTGGGTTCTCCATTCATCAAGTGAGCTTATGTCAAATAACCTCTTCTCACCGCCAAGTTTGAAATCATAATTGAGCTCTTTAATGGCCCAATATGCCTTATGCTCTAGTTCGAGAGGTAAGTGACATGCTTTTCCATAAACCATTTTATACGGAGACATACCCATAGGATTTTTATATGCAGTTCTATAGGCCCATAATGCATCATCAAGTTTCTTGGACCAATTCTTTCTAGATCTATTAACAGTCTTTTGCAAAATTAATTTGAGCTGTCTATTGCTCAATTCTACTTGACCACTAGACTGTGGGTGATAAGGAGATACAATTCTATGATTAACATCATACTTAGCAAGCATTTTACGAAAAGCACCATGAATAAAGTGTGAACCACCATCAGTCATTAAATATCTAGGTACTCCAAACCTCGGAAAAATAACTTCTTTAAGCATCTTAATAGAAGTGTTATGATCAGCACTACTAGTTGGAATAGCTTCTACCCACTTAGTAACGTAATCAACAGCAACTAAAATATGTGTATACCCATTAGAGGAAGGAAACGGTCCCATATAATCAAAGCCCCAAACATCAAATGGTTCAATAACAAGTGAATAATTCATAGGCATTTCCTGACGTCTACTAATATTACCAATTCTTTGACATTCATCACAAGATAAGACAAACTTACGAGCATCCTTGAAGAGAGTGGGCCAATAAAAACCGGATTGCAATACCTTATTTGCAGTTCTATCTCCAGCGTGGTGTCCTCCATAAGCTTTGGAGTGACACTTGCATAGGATCTGTTCCTGTTCATGCTCAGGTATACAACGTCTAATAACACCATCTACTCCTTCTTTATAAAGATGTGGGTCATCCCAGAAGTAATGTCTTAAATCATGGAAAAACTTTTTCTTTTGCTGGTATGTGAAACTAGGTGGTATAAATTTAGCAACAATGTAATTAGCATAATCAGCATACCATGGAGCAGTATGAGAAGCATTTATGACATTTAGTTGTTCATCAGGAAAGCTATCATCAATAGCTAGTGGGTCATCAAGAACATTCTCTAACCTAGACAAGTTGTCTGCAACGGGGTTCTCAGCTCCCTTTCTATCAATAATATACAAATCAAATTCTTGTAGCAAGAGAACCCATCTAATAAGTCTCGGTTTAGCATCCTTTTTTTCCATAAGATATTTAATAGCAGCATGATACGTGTGAATAGTTACTTTAGAATCAACAATATAATGTCTAAACTTATCACAAGCAAATACAACTGCTAAGAATTCTTTTTCAGTAGTAGCATAATTTCTCTGGGCATTATCTAGAGTTTTACTAGCATATTGAATAACATTTAATTTCTTATCAACTGTTTGCCCTAGAACAGCACCTACAGCATAATCACTAGCATCACACATAATTTCAAAGGGTAAATTCCAATCAGGTGGCTGAACGATAGGTGCAGAAATCAATGCTTTCTTAAGTATTTCAAATGCTTCTACACAATCATCATCAAAGACAAATGGTATATCTTTTTGTAATAGATTAGTAAGAGGCTGAGAAATTTTTGAGAAGTCCTTAATGAACCTCCTATAAAAACCGGCGTGACCAAGGAAACTTCTTATACCTTTGATGTCCTTGGGGCATGGCATCTTTTCAATAGCATCAACTTTAGCTTTATCCACTTCAATACCTCTTTCAGAAATTTTATGCCCCAAGACAATACCTTCATTAACCATAAAGTGGCACTTCTCCCAATTCAAGACAAGGTTAGTTTCTTCACATCTCTGCAAAACTCGATCAAGGTTGCTCAAGCAATCATCAAAAGAGGATCCATAAACGGAGAAATCGTCCATGAAAACTTCACAAATCTTTTCACAAAAGTCAGAGAATATAGCCATCATGCATCTTTGAAAGGTAGCAGGTGCATTACATAAACCAAAAGGCATACGTCTATAAGCAAAATTACCGAAAGGGCAAGTAAATGTGGTCTTTGCTTGATCATCAGCTAACACGGGTATTTGAGAGAAACCAGAATAACCAGCTAGAAAGCAAAAATGTGTGTGTTTGGATAATCTTTCTAGCATTTGATCAATGAATGGCAAGGGGTAATGGTCTTTTTTAGTAGCTTTATTTAATTTGCGGAAATCAATTACCATCCTATAACCTGTAATAATTCTTTGCGGAATCAATTCATCTTTATCATTAGGAACGACAGTAATACCTCCCTTCTTAGGGACACAATGGACAAGACTTACCCACTGACTATCAGCAACGGGATAGATTATACCTGCCTCAAGGAGCCTTGGTATTTCCTTTCTTACCACTTCTTTCATCTTAGGATTCAGCCGTCGTTGATGATCAATAACTGGTTTGGCATCATTCTCCAAATTTATTTTGTGTTGGCATAGAGTGGGACTAATGCCCTTAAGATCATCAAGAGTATATCCAATAGCAGCGTGGTGTTTCTTCAGAGTTTTCAATAATTTTTATTCCTCCTTCTCTGAAAGGTTGGCACTAATAATAACAGGATATATCTTATTTTCATCAAGATAAGCATATTTAAGAGTATCAGGTAATGGTTTAAGTTCAAACACAGGATCACCCTTGGATGGAGGAGGATCTCCTAGGATTTCAACAGGTAAATTGTGTTTCAGAATATGCCCCTGTTTAAAGAATACTTCATCTATTTCCCTTCTTTCATTCATAAACATATCATTTTCATGGTCTAGAAAATATTGTTCTAAAGGATCACTAGGAGGCACAACAATAGAAGCAACACCAATAATTTCATCTTTACTAGGCAATTCTTCATCACGAGGTTGTCTACGAAATTTAGAGAAATTAAACTCATGAGACATATCATCCAAACCAATAGTAACAATATCCTTTTCGCAGTCTATCTTAGCATTAACAGTGTTCAAGAAGGGTCTACCAAATATAATGGGACAAAAGCTATCTTGTGGGAACCAAGAACAAGAAAATCAGCAGGATATTTAGCTTTCCCACACAAGACTTCAACATCTCTAAAAATCCCAATCGGTGAAATGGTATCTGTATTGGCAAGCTTAATGGTGACATCAATTTCTTCTAACTCAGCGGGTGCAATATCATGCATAATTTCTTTGTGTAAGTCAATAGGTATTGCACTAGCACTAGCACCCATATCACATAGGCCATGATAACAATGATCTCCTATTTTAACAGAAATAACAGGCATGCCAACCACAGGTCTAGGTTTATCTTTAGCACTAGGTTTAGCAATCCTAGTAGTTTCATCACAGAAGTAAATAACATGCCCATCAATATTATCAGCCAAGAGATCCTTAACCATAGCAATATTAGGTTCAACTTTAACTTGCTCAGGAGGTGTATAGGTTCTAGTATTACTTTTACGAACCACAGTTGAAGCTTTAGCATGATCCTTTATCCTAACAGGAAAAGGTGGTTTCTCAACATAAGCAGTAGGAACAACAGGATCGTTATAAGTTATAGTCTTTTCTTCAACTTTAATAGGTTCAACTACTTTTACTTCTATGGGAGGATGGTATTTAAACCACTTCTCCTTAGGGAGATCAACATGAGCAGCAAAAGATTCACAAAAAGAAGCTACTATCTCATAGTCAAGTCCATATTTAGTGCTAAATTTACGGAAAACATCGGTATCCATAAAAGATTTAACACAATCAAACTTAGGTGTTATACCTAACTCCTTACCTTCGTTGAGAACCCAATCTTCAGAGTTGCGTTTAATTCTTTCCAATAAATCCCATTTGAATTCAATAGTCTTCATCATAAAAGAACCAGTACAAGAAGTATCAAGCATGGTGCGATTGTTGTCACAAAGCCGAGCATAAAAATTCTGAATAATCATTTCTCTTGAGAGCTCATGATTGGGGCATGAATATAACATAGACTTAAGCCTCCCCCAAGCTTGAGCGATGCTTTCTCCTTCGTGAGGCCTAAAATTATATATATAATTACGATCACGATGAACAAGATGCATAGGATAAAACTTCTGATGAAATTTGAATTTCAATCGCTTATAGTCCCATGATCCCATATCTTCACATAGCCTGTACCATGTCAATGCATCTCCCTTCAAAGATAAAGGGAAGACCTTATTCTTAATAACATCATCGGGCATGCCTGCAAGCTTAAATAATCCACATACTTCATCCACATAGATTAAGTGTAAATCGGGATGCTATGTTCCATCTCCTGCAAAAGGATTATCTAGCAGTTTCTCTATCATACCCGAAGGAATTTCAAAGTAAACATTTTCATTTTCAGTAGGTTCAGTAGGTTGAGGAGCAACTCTTTGCTCTACTGGTCGAGGTGAAGATACCCCGAACAAGCCCCTCAGAGCATTACTTTCCATAGTAACAAGTGACAGTAAATTTCAGCACACTATATAAATTTTCCCTTACCAAAGGCGCTTCACTCCTCGGCAATGGCGCCAGAAAAGAGTCTTGATGACCCACAAGTATAGGGGATCTATCGTAGTCCTTTCGATAAGTAAGAGTGTCGAACCCAACGAGGAGCAGAAGGAAATGATAAGTGGTTTTCAGCAAGGTATTCTCTGCAAGCACTGAAATTATAGGTAACAGATAGTTTTGTGATAAGGTGATTTGTAACGAGCAACAAGTAACAAAAGTAAATAAAGTCCAGGAAGATGGCCCAATCCTTTTTGTAGCAAAGGACAAGCCTAGACAAACTCTTATATAGAGAAAAGCGCTCTTGAGGACACATGGGAATTATCGTCAAGCTAGTTTTCATCACGTTCATATGATTCGCGTTCGGTACTTTGATAATTTGATATGTGGGTGGACCGGTGCTTGGGTGCTGCCCTTAATTGGACAAGAATCCCACTTATGATTAACTCCTATTGCAAGCATCCGCAACTACAAAAGAAGTATTAAGGTAAACCTAACCATAGCATGAAACATGTGGATCCAAATCAGCCCCTTACGAAGCAACGCATAAACTAGGGTTTAAGCTTCTGTCACTCTAGCAACCCATCATCTACTTATTACTTCCCAATGCCTTCCTCTAGGCCCAAATAATGGTGAAGTGTCATGTAGTCGACGTTCACATAACACCACTAGAGGATAGACAACATACATCTCATCAAAATATCGAACGAATACCAAATTCACATGACTACTAATAGCAAGACTTCTCCCATGTCCTCAGGAACAAACGTAACTACTCACAAAGCATATTCATGTTCATAATCAGAGGAGTATTAATATGCATATAGGAATCTCAGACTTAGAGACAAGAATTGGATACAAGAGATGAACTAGGGTTTGAGAAGAGATGGTGCTGGTGAATATGTTGATGGAGATTGACCCCCTCCCGATGAGAGGATCATTGGTGATGACGATGGCGATGATTTCCCCCTCCCGGAGGGAAGTGTCCCCGGCAGAACAGCTCTGCCGGAGCCCTAGATTGGTTCCGCCAAGGTTCCGCCTCGTGGCGGCGGAGTCTCGTCCCGAAAGCTTGCTTATGATTTTTTTTTTCTTTGGACGAAAGACTTCATATAGCATAAGATGGGCACCGGAGGGCCACCAGGGGGCCCACGAGGCAGGGGGCACGCCCAGGGGGTAGGGCGCGCCCCCCACCCTCGTGCTCAGGGTGTGGGTCCCCTCTGGTATTTTCTTCGCTCAATATTTTTTATTATTTCCAAAAATAACTTCCGTGGAGTTTCAGGACTTTTGGAGTTGTGCAGAATAGGTCTCTAATATTTGCTCCTTTTCCAGCCCAGAATTCCAGCTGCCGGCATTCTCCCTCTTCATGTAAACCTTGTAAAATAAGAGATAATAGGCATAAGTATTGTGACATGATGTGTAATAACAGCCCATAATGCAATAAATATCGATATAAAAGCATGATGCAAAATGGACGTATCAGTCATCAGCTTTGCTCTGCCAGACGTTCTTAACGTCGTCAGTTGCATCTGCAGTAGGCCTAGACCCAGCGGTGCTTCCAGGACGTAATTCTTTTGTGCAGCAATGAGGATAATCCTCAAGTTACGGACCCAGTCCGTGTAGTTGCTACCATCATCTTTCAACTTAGCTTTCTCTAGGAACGCATTAAAATTAAAGGGAACGGTAGCACGGGCCATTGATCTACAACAACATAGATATGCAAAAACTATCAGGTACTAAGTTCATGATAAATTAAAGTTCAATTAATCATATTACTTAAGAACTCCCACTTAGATAGACCTCCCTCTAGTCATCTAAATTATCACGTGATCCATATCAACTAAACAATGTCCGATCATCATGTGAGATGGAGTAGTTTTCAATGGTGAACATCTCTATGTTGATCATATCTACTATATAATTCACGTTCAACCTTTTGGTCTCAGTGTTCTGAGGCCATATCTGCATATGCTGGGCTCGTCAAGTTTAACCCGAGTATTCTGCACGTGCAAAACTGGCTTGCACCTGTTGTATCTGAACGTAGAGCTTATCACACCCGATCATCACGTGGTGTCTCGGCACGATGAACTGTAGCAACGGTGCATACTCAGGAGAACACTTATACCTTGAAATTTAGTGAGGGACCATCTTATAATGCTACCGCCGTACTATGCAAAATAAGATGCATAAAAGATAAACATCACATGCAATCAAAATATGTGACATGATATGGCCATCATCATCTTGTGCCTTTGATCTCCATCTCCAAAGCACTGTCATGATCTCCATCGTCACCGGCTTGACACCTTGATCTCCATCGTAGCATCGTTGCCGCCTCGCCAACTATTGCTTCTACGACTATTGCTACCGCTTAGTGATAAAGTAAAGCAATTTACATGGCGGTTGCATTTCATACAATAAAGCGACAATCATAAGGATCCTGCCAGTTGCCAATAACTTTTACAAAACATGATCATCTCATACAACAGTTTATATTTCATCACGTCTTGACCATAACACATCACAACATGCCCTGCAAAAACAAGTTAGACATCCTCTACTTTGTTGTTACAAGTTTTACGTGGCTGCTACGGGCTTCTAGCAAGAACCGTTCTTACCTACGCATCAAAACCACAACGATTTTTCGTCAAGTGTGTTGTTTTAACCTTCAACAAGACTGGCCATAGTCAAACTCGATTCAACTAAAGTTGAAGAAACAGACACCCGCCAGCCACCTGTGTGTGAAGCACGTCGATAGAACCAGTCTCATGAACGCGGTCATGTAATGTCGGTCCGGGCCGCTTCATCCAACAATACCGCCGAATCAAAGTAAGACGTTGGTGTAAGCAGTATGACTATTATCGCCCACAACTCATTGTGTTCTACTCGTGCATATCGCGCATAACTTGGCTCGGATACCACTATTGGGGAACATAGCATGCAATTTCAGAAAATTTCCTACAATCACGCAAGATCTATCTAGGAGATTGATAAGTCTCCAACGTATCTATAATTTTTGATTGTTCCATGCTATTATATTATCAATCTTGGATGTTTTATAATCATTTTATAGTCATTTTATATCATTGTTTGGTACTAACCTATTGACATAGTGCCAAGTGCCAGTTGCTGTTTTCTGCATGTTTTTTACATCGCAGGAAATCAATATCAGACAGAGTCCAAATGCAACGAAACTTCACGGAGATTTTTTTTGGACCAGAAGACACCTAATGGGCCCAGGCTACGCCTGGGGGGGTGCTCTGAGGAGAGCACAACCCACCATGGCACGCCAGGAGGCCCAGGTGCGCCCTGGTGGGTTGTGCCCACCTTGGGTGCCCCCCGGACCACATCTTTGCTCTATAAATACCCTAATATTCCCAAAACCCTAGGGGAGTCGACGAAATATTGATCCAGCCGCCGCAGAGTCCAGAACCACCAGATCCAATCTAGACACCATCTCGGATGGGGTTCACCACCTCCATTGGTGCCTCTCCGATGATGCATGAGTAGTTCTTTGTAGACCTTCGGGTCCGTAGTTAGTAGCTAGATGGCCTCCTCCCTCTCGCTGAATTCTCAATACAATGGTCTCTTGGAGATCCATATGATGTAACTCTTTTTGTGGTGTGTTTGTTGGGATCTGATGAACTTTGAGTTTATGATCAGTTATATCTTCTTTATATCCATGAAAGTATTTGAGTTTCTTTGATCTCTTTTATGCATGATCTCTTATAGCCTCGTATTTCTTCTCCAATATTTGGGTTTTGTATGGCGAACTTGATCTATTTATCTTGCAATGGGAAGAGGTGCTTTGTAGTGGGTTCGATCTTACGGTGCTTGATCCCAGTGACAGAAGGGGAACCGACACGTATATATCATTGCTACTAAGGATAAAACGATGGGGCATATCTCTACATAGATAGATCTTGTCTACATCATGTCATCGTTCTTATTGCATTACTCCATTTTTTCATGAACTTAATACACTAGATGCATGCTGGATAGCGGTCGATGTGTGGAGTAATAGTAGTAGATGCAAGCAGGAGTCGGTCTACTAATCTTGGACATGATGCCCATATAATGATCATTGCCTGGATATCGTCATGATTATTTGAAGTTCTATCAATTGCCCAACAGTAATTTGTTCACCCACCGTTTGCTATTTTTCTCGAGAGAAGCCACTAGTGAAACCTACGGCCCCCGAGTCTCTTTCTCATATATTTGTCTTTGCGATCTACTTTTCTTTTTATTTATTTTCAGATCTATTAAACAAAAACTACAAAACTACTTTGCTGCACTTTATTTTATTTGCGATCTATTTATTCAATCTATTACAACTTTCTCCCGTCCACGCACCAATTTGAGGCGCCGTTGCCCTAAAGGGATTGACAAGCCCGTTAACACGTCGGGTTGCAAGTGGTTGTTATTTGTGTGTAGGGGTTTTTTACGTTGTGTTGCTTGGTTCTCCTACTGGTTCAATAACCTTGGTTTCATATCTAAGGGAAATACCTACCGCCGCTGTGCTGCATCATCCCTTCCTCTTTGGGGAAATACCGACGTAGCTTCAGCCGACATCAGAGATGCATAGCAACGAGACGGGGAGAGTGTGTCTACGTACCCTCGTAGACCGAAAGCAGAAGCGTTAGTTTAACGCAGTTGATGTAGTAGAACGTCTTCACGATCCAAGTACTGAACGTCCGGCACCTCCATATTCAGCACACGTTCAGCTTGATGACGTCCCTCGAACTCTTGATCTAGTAGAGGGTCGAGGGAGAGTTCCGTCAGCATGACGGCGTTGGTGACGGTGATGGTGATGTGATCTGGGCAGGGTTTCGCCTAAGCACTACGACGCTATGACCGGAGGAGTAAGCTGTGGAGGGGGCACCGCACACGGCTAAGAGAATTCTTGGTGTGCCTTTGGGGTGCCCCCCACCCCCGTATATAAAGGAGAGGAGGAGGAGGAGGCCGGCGAAGGGGTGGCGCGCCATGGTGGGAGTCCTACTAGGACTCCACTCCTAGTAGGATTCGCCCCCCCCCCTTTCCTTCCAACGGAGAGGGGAAAGGGGAAAAACGGGAGAGGGAGAAGGAAAAGGGGGGCGCCCCCACCCCTTGTCCAATCGGATTGAGCAGGGGGGAGGCGCGCGCCTCCTCTTGTGGCCTTCCTCCCTCTCTCTACTATGGCCCATGAGGCCCATTAACTGTAACGACCCGACCCGAAATCGGTCAAGTCTCTGTGTAGCTGTACCATCCCAAGATCATGCTGGCACACACAGTACATGGATGCAAAGATTCAAAGTTCAATCACACCTGAATTTATTACACGATTCTCATATCGAGTCTTTATTACATCATAATAAATTCGGCCGAAGGCCAACTCATGAGAAATAAACTAAATAAAGCTGCGGAAGCGTAGACGAATAGCGAGTCCATCCGACTCAAAAGGGCAATCGCCAAGCGTGGATCGTAGCCTCACTCCTGATCGAAAAACTCCTCTGCATCATAAGACGTTGCAGCCGTGTAGGTCAGCATTTTGAATATGCCGGCAAGTCATGAAGAGAGAACAACAATAAAACTACTAATACTATATGCAATTTGGCTGTGGGGCTCTAAGTTTCATAGTTTTGCGAAAAAGCCGGTTTTTCCCTACAACAAGGACTTGTTTGCAATTACTACAAAATTGTTGGTAGTAATTGAGATGGTTCCGCCAACCAATGTCTCATTCCCAATTATTAAATAACCCCCTCAATTAATTTATTAAGTTCAGTGTTGAGATATCCGAAATACTCCAATTCCAGAGGCTCATTTGTCCGTAACCGGGGACACGGCTAATCGATTAGGTTGTTACTCTGCAGAGGTTTGTGCACTTTACCCGCAAGAAACGTTCCCTCCTTTTAAGTCTTCGCACTGCCTGGTGTTTGAAGACGGGACGAACGAAACAGGGTCTTCCGAAGAGTTCCTCTGGGCCACTGCCGGTGCCCATCCAATCCTACCGTTCTTCTACATCTCGTAGCACCGTCCGGCCAGAGTCACGCCTAGGGTCAACCAAGCCAGAGCCCATAATGGCTTGCGGCTGCACAGGTAAGCTTCCGGTCAATGGGGTATCCATCCGTCTCTTCGTGGTTGGGTGAAGCTTTCCGCAAGATGTCATGGCGCTTCTCCATGCATCCCGGCCATCCGCTGGTTTCTCCAGGGTGCCCGTCAACCATCCGCCACCCAGTAGTGAATTTTGAAGTCCATCTTGAGCTTGACGTCATGGGGTTGTCATCATCTTGACTCTCACATCTCCCTTATGAATCACTCAACCAACCCCGTCTACGAGCATAGCAAAATAAACTACATCGTCCCGGGCATTGGTAACAAGGGAGAAGGGTTCATCCTACCTCATGATACTACTTAAGAACATAACTTAAAAAAATTCTCCTACTGCATGCATGGTGGGGAGGTATAATTCTAATGCAATAAAATCATAGGTATTGTAAAAACATGATCAAATGACTTGCCTGGCTGACGGTCTTCGAAAGCTAGTGACTCGTAATAGCAGGCTTCGCACTCCGGAAATTCTACCGAGTCAAACAATAGCACAAATAAGTATAGCACAATATAACATAACAGCAAGTTGAACTAAAACACCCACGTACTCAAACCAAAACCAAATAAAAACTCGGAGAAAACAAATCAAGGTTTTCATCATATCAAGCAACAACTAAGAAATAGTTTTACACAACTAAAACTTTTCTTAACAGAACCTAGGCATTGGTTTTGCTAACTAACAGAAGGAAAAACATCATACAAACTAGGAGCAAAAAGAATCACATCAAAAGCTATTATAGAACTCCTATTATGCCTAAAACAATGCTAGCAAAAAAATAAAATAAAATTTTTTATTCTACTATAAATAAAAGTTCATCCTCTGTAGCTACAGAAGCTAATCTAAAATAAACTATAACATAACAAAAATAAAATTATTTACTAACTAGAACAGTAGGAAAACAGTAGCTAGCTAAATAAACAAGAAAAACTTGATTTCGACATAAAACTAATTGTTTATTAAATCTAAAATACCAAAACAGTTTCCTACTGCTAGGCATGGTCAAAACTAAGCAGTAGCAAAAGAATCACAAAAAAATAATAATCCTAACTCAATTTATGGCAGAAAAACTAATCTGTTTAAATCTAATATAAAACTATTTCTAATAATTTAAACATGGCTAAACATATTTTCTACAGAAACTACAACAAATTTGCAAACTCACAAAAAAAGAATTAACTAAAATAATAAACCGACTAAAAGAAATAGCAAAACCAAAAACAGAACTATTCTGCTAAAAAAACAGAAACTGAAAAAAACAACTAGCGCTGCTGGGCTATCTAACGCTCAGGCGTAATATAACCTAGAGGTGCCCGCGGCTAAACAGAAAACCGACCGGTTCGATCTAACAAAAAAAACAACCGTAAGTAAAACCGATCTATTAAATAAAACCGTACCCCTTCGTTGTTTCTAATCTAGGCCATACATGCGAGATCCAACGGTGGAGGGGAGCTCGGGCTTACAGTGTCGGCGGCGACGAACGGAGACGACGGCGGCGGCTCGGGCGTTGGCGGTGCGGCGGCTCCGGTAGTCGGGGAGGTCGGCGAAGACGTCAGGCGAGTGCGGCGGCTCGAGGGGAGGTCGGGGGCGGCCTTGGTGGAGCTCGGGGACTTCGGAGTCGATCGGGGCGAGCTCGGGTGAGCTCCTGCTCCGGCGGGCGGCGGTCGAGCTCGGGGACGACAGCTTCGGGGCTCCCTGGGAGAAGAGAGGATGTCAGGGAGACGAGGAACGAACAGAGGGTTCGGGTGGTGTAGCTTGGATGCAAGGGGGATGCTCACCGGTGGCAGCAGCGGCGGCGAACCGACACGGCGGCGGCGAGATCCAAAGGAGGAGGGCGTGAGCTGTGGTGCGTTTCTGGCTTGGGTTTTTGGGGGGTTCGGGAGAGGAGAGCGAGGGGAACTTATAGGACATGGACTTGGACGAGGGGGCGACGCGGGATCGCGATCCCGAGAAGATCGCGGTGTCGGGCGCGCTCTGCGCGTGCTCCGGTGCGGCGTGCCGTGCGCGAGGGGAAAGAAAGAGGTGGGGCCAGCGCGTCAGTGAGAGAGAGAGGGAGAGAGGATCGGGCGACCGATCGGGAGAGGGTTCGGGCGTGCGGGCGCGCTGGGGCAGGCCGGTGCGGTCGGCTGGCTGGGCCGGCTGGCTCCTGGGTGCTGGGCCGGCTGGCCTGGCCAGCTCGGGCTTTCTCTTCTACTTTTTTTTGAAATAGAGGGGAGGAAAACAAATATAAATATATATTATTTTTTTATATAGGACATATATATATCAAAGTTCTCAGGGGAATTAATCCTACAACGTGAACATTTTTCAGAGGTAAAACTCAAACTTAAAGAAAAACATTTTCTGGAAATCCCAAATAATAATCAAATTTGAATTCAAACTTTTTGGCAATATTTTTCTTCTGACATTTTTGGAGTGTCATGTTAGCTCCTCTCATACTTTTGATCAAGTATTTGTCAGGGATATTTGAAACAAATTTTCAATGCCAAATCAAGTTCAAATTCACAACATAAACTCAACTGCCTCCGAAATTTTCAAATGCCACTCAATTTCAATCAAAATGCATAGATGCTTAGCTAATAATTGTAAAACACTCCAAATTGAAAATTTGGGATGTTACAAACCTACCCACCTTAAGATGAATCTCGCCCTCGAGATTCGGGTTGGCTAGCAAATAGGTGCGCGTGGTCTCGGCGGAGGTCTTCTTCTCGCTCCCAGGTGGCTTCCTCCTCGGAATGATGACTCCACAGAACCTTGCAAAACTTGATGATCTTGCTGCGGGTGACTCTGTTTGCAGTCTCGAGAATTTGGACGGGTTTCTCCTCATAAGTCAGATCACTGTCGAGTTGTATGGCCTCTAGGGGCACAGTGTCTCTCAACGAAATTTCGGCCATCTCAGCATGGCATTTCTTCAGCTGAGAAACATGGAAGACATCGTGAACTCCGGACAATCCTTCCGACAATTCCATCTTGTAAGCGACTTCTCCACGACGTTCGAGGATTTTGTAGGGGCCAATGAACCTGGGTGCCAACTTTCCTTTAACACCAAACCTCTTGATTCCACGAAGTGGGGACACACGGAGATATGCTGGGTCTCCAACTTCATACGTTATCTCCTTGCGTTTACTGTCGGCATAACTCTTCTGTCTCGACTGTGCTATCTTGAGTCTATCTCGAATCAACTTGACCTTCTCTTCGGAGTCTCTGATAAGATCGGGACCAAAAAGGTTGCGGTCTCCAACACCATCCCACAACAATGGTGTTCTACACCTTCTTCCGTATAGAGCTTCGAAAGGGGCCATCTTCAGACTAGTCTGATAGCTGTTGTTGTACGAGAACTCTGCATATGGCAAGTTGTCATCCCAGCTAGACCCATAGTCTAGCGCACAGGCTCTCAACATGTCCTCCAAAATCTGGTTGACTCTCTCGGTCTGTCCATCTGTCTGCGGATGAAAAGCTGTACTGAACTCCAGCCTCGTACCCAAAGTTTCATGCAACTGATTCCAAAACTTTGAGGTAAATTGTGTTCCTCTATCTGACACAATACTCCTCGGAACTCCATGCAGACATACGATCCTGGTCATGTATATCTTGGCCAACTTGGCGCTGGTATATGTGGTCTTCACGGGAATGAAATGAGCTACCTTGGTCAAGCGATCAACCACTACCCAGATAGAATCATAACCTGAACGGGTCCTCGGTAATCCTGTGATAAAATCCATTCCAAGTTTTTCCCATTTCCACTCGGGTATTGGCAAAGGTTGAAGTAACCCTGCCGGCTTCTAATGTTCCGCCTTTACTCACTGACAAACATCGCATACTGCTATGTACTCGGCAATATCCTTCTTCATACCTGCCCACCAGAAACTTTCCTTCAAATCCAGATACATCTTGGTGTTGCCTGGGTGAATCGAGTACGGTGAATCGTGGGCCTCCTGAAGAATTAACTTCCTGACCTCTGGGTCATTAGGCACATAGATGCGATCCTCAAACCATAAAGTTCCGTGCTCATCTTCACGAAAACCTTTCCCCTTTCCGTTACACATCTTTTCCTTTATCTCTGCAATTTCCTTGTCTGTCTTCTGGGCTTCACGGATTCTTTCGGTCAGAGTGGACTGTATATCCAAGGTGGCGACAAATCCTCTCGGTACTATCTCCAGTCGGAGCTCTCTGAGATCGTCGGCTAATTCCTGAGGTAATCCTCCAGCTATGAGGGTGTTCACATAACTTTTACGGCTCAAGGCATCTGCTACAACATTTGCCTTCCCTGGGTGATAATGCAATCTCATGTCATAGTCCTTGATCAATTCAAGCCATCTCCTCTGCCTGAGGTTCAATTCCTTTTGCGTGAAAATATACTTCAGGCTCTTATGATCCGTGTAAACATCACAACTGTTTCCGACGAGGAAATGTCTCCAGGTCTTGAGTGCGTGCACTACGGCTGCTAACTCCAAATCGTGTGTGGCATAATTCATCTCGTGAGGTCGTAGCTGTCTGGAGGTATAAGCTACAACTTTTCCTTCCTGCATGAGCACTCCTCCGAGTCCTTGACGAGAAGCGTCACAATATACCTGGTAATCCTTGTGTATGTCCGGCAAAATTAGCACTGGGGCTATAACCAGACGTTTCTTCAGCTCCTGAAAACTGGCTTCACAATCCTCGGTCCAAATGTACTTGGCTTCCTTCTTCAACAGCTCAGTCATGGGCTTGGCAATCTTGGAGAAATTCTCAATAAACCTCCGATAATATCCTGCGAGTCCGAGAAAACTGCGGATCTCCTTGACTGAGGTGGGGGACTGCCAGTTGGTGACCGATTCGACCTTGGTGGGGTCGACTGCTATTCCTTCTCCTGAAATAACATGTCCGAGGAATCCGACTTCCTTTAGCCAAAATTCACATTTGCTGAACTTGGCATATAACTGATGTTCCCGGAGTTTCTCCAGAACTAGACGCAGATGTTCCTTATGCTCTTCCTCGCTCTTGGAGAAAACCAATATGTCATCGATGAACACCACGACAAACTTGTCCAGATATTCCATAAATACCTTGTTCATCATGCTCATGAAATACGCAGGGGCATTAGTTAATCCGAATGACATGACGGTATACTCATATAAACCATACCTGGTGGTGAAAGCTGTTTTGGGTATATCCTGTTCACGAATCTTCAACTGATGATACCCTGATCGAAGATCGATCTTGGAGAATACCTTGGCTCCAACTAGTTGATCAAATAAATCATTAATCATCGGCAGAGGGTACTTGTTCTTGATGGTCACATCGTTCAATGAACGATAATCCACAACCATTCTCAGGGTTCCATCCTTCTTTTCTACCAAAAGAACTGGGGCTCCCCAAGGTGACGAGCTTGGGCGAATATATCCTTTCTCCAATAGCTCCTTAATTTGCTTCTTGATCTCTTCCAAATCATTCGGGGGCATCCGATAGGGTCTCTTGGATATTGGGGCTGTGCCGGGCAATAACTCAATCAAAAACTCAATGTCTCTGTCCGGTGGCATTCCTGGTAATTCCTCTGGAAACACATCGGGAAAATCTTGCACTACGGGCACTTCCTCCTGAACAACACCCGTGAGGGAATTCACCCGATTCTTCATCGGTGTGCGTCTGGATACATACTTGACCCTTTTCTGCTTCGGGGTGGTGAGCAAAATCGTCTTGCGAGCACAGTCGATGTTTCCTTCAAACTTGGTCAACCAATCCATGCCTAGAATTACATCCAAACTCTGGGATTCCAATACTATGAGGTCTGCGGGAAAATCATGGTTTCCGATGCTGAGGGTCGAATGACAGCCTAAGCCTGCCGTCATCTCTCCTCCTGGGGAAGTGACCTGAAGTGGGGTTCTAAGGGTTCTAGTGGGCAACCCGTACTTTTCCACAACTACCCTTGATATGAATGAATGTGTTGCACCGGAATCAAAGAGTACCAATACTGGATGTGAATTTAATAAAAACTTACCAACCACAGTGTCTGGCTGATCATAGACGTCCTCCACGTCAAGATGATTCACCTGAGCACGAGAAAAAGGGTTGGGCTTCTTTGCTGAGCTTCCATTGCCGTTGCCGTTTCCATTCCTCTGCTTGGCCTCCGGACAATCGGTGGCATAGTGTCCTGTCTTCTGGCACTTGAAACAGGTGATATGACTCAGATCCTTCTGAGCCGGAGCAGGACGGTGCTGGTTGCCATTGCCTCCATTGCCTGACTTGGAGTTGTTGTCGTGGTTGCGATTGTTCCCATTCCCTCCATGGTTATGTCCTCCATGATTATGTCCTCCATGGGTGTGATGGGTATGTCCTCCTGAGTATGGGGTATAGCGGGGCTTCTGCTGAGCTCCGGAGTTGTACTTTCCCTGGCCATATTTCCGCTTGCGGCTATCAATCTGCTGCTGCTTGCCTTCAAGTATGGTGGCCTTGTCTACCAGCTCCTGGTAGTTGTTAAAGGTAGCCACCATTAGCTGCATTCCTAGCTCATCATTGAGTCCCTCGAGAAACTTCTCTTGCTTTGCGGCATCTGTGGCCACATCATCTGGGGCATAGCGAGATAATTTGCTGAACTCATCCACGTACTGCCCCACAGTACAGTTCCCCTGGCGTAAGTTGCGAAACTCACGCTTCTTCAGACTCATGGCTCCAGCTGAGACATGAGCGGTGCGGAAGGCCTGCTGGAACTCAGCCCATGTCACGGTGGCGGCCGGATAAGTGGCGGTGTAGTTCTCCCACCAAGAAGCTGCAGGTCCATCAAGCTGATGTGCGGCAAAGCGCACCTTCTCTGCATCTGTGCATCCAGCAGTGGCTAACTCCCTTCCGACCTTGCAGAGCCAATCGTCAGCCACAATCGGCTCAGTGCTGCTAGAGAACACTGGCGGATTCAGCCTTAGGAAGCGTGTCAAGTTGTCAACAGGGGGTGGTGGCGGTGGATTGTTGTTGTTGTTATTCTGGTTCTGGATGAGCATCTGCATCAGGGCATTCTGCTGCTGGATCAGCTGGGTGAGCTCCGGCGGAAAGTTGAAACCGGGGTCACGTCTCGGAGGCATCTGGTGTTTTGGAGTGGATGAGAAATTAGAATAGAACAAGGGTCTAATGAGAAAATAGCACTACCCATATGAATGCACAATCATAATCACACCAATCATTTATTCATTCATCTCAAACAAGGTTCAATCTGGGATTACAAAAGAAATCTCACGACTAATCGAAAATAACGGCCTAACTGATCGACGAAAAAATAAAATAAAAAATAAAGTAACATGGCGGTCGACTAAATGTCTTCATCAATTATTCTTGCGTCCTCCGGTGCGGCGTCCTCTGGTGCGGCGTCTCCTCTTGCGGCTTCCTTC
>NC_057799.1:449298772-449299131 GCF_018294505.1 Triticum aestivum | reverse complement strand
AGCTACAGAAGCTAATCTAAAATAAACTATAACATAACAAAAATAAAATTATTTACTAACTAGAACAGTAGGAAAACAGTAGCTAGCTAAATAAACAAGAAAAACTTGATTTCGACATAAAACTAATTGTTTATTAAATCTAAAATACCAAAACAGTTTCCTACTGCTAGGCATGGTCAAAACTAAGCAGTAGCAAAAGAATCACAAAAAAATAATAATCCTAACTCAATTTATGGCAGAAAAACTAATCTGTTTAAATCTAATATAAAACTATTTCTAATAATTTAAACATGGCTAAACATATTTTCTACAGAAACTACAACAAATTTGCAAACTCACAAAAAAAGAATTAACTAAAA